>NC_056744.1:82050270-82052770 GCF_019279795.1 Protopterus annectens | reverse complement strand
CCTATGAGACACTATGCCAACCTCCCACCCAAATAGTTAGGGAATCTCCAACGGCTAACTTTAATAAAAATTCAACACGTAAAAAAGCATAAATCAGAGTGTGCAATGGGAGGGGTTATCAAAATTACCTACTAAGCAAAGGTTTTCCTAGAGAAACAAATCCAGTCCAATCTGGCCCATGATTATAGTACGATGTATAGTCCCCTGCACTCTCCTACCCTCTCGGCAACATGAGACCTGCCTTAAAAAAAGTTTACCGTCAAGTGAGAAAATATTTCCTAGGTCCACTATCTGCATTCCTCCTATTAGTAATAATGTCCCAATCATATGTTAATTTCATCTCATTCAAATTACCTCTTAAATTCACCTTTTTTTGTTTCAGAGGGAATAGAAGTATTAATTTTTCCCTCTCTCCCGCTTCCAATATACTCAAATGGATATAAATCTGGTTTTCGGGTCCGTCTTCTGCTATCAAGAGGCATCCTCTCTCTAAAAGATATTGTCAACTCCCCTTACAACTCCCTCTAGATGTGCTGCAGAACCCTCATTTTGCACAAATCTTAAATTTTTTTTAATGTCACTGTTTATTTAAATGCTTTTCTTGTAACATACGTATCTGTTTTTTTACACGATCGGAGTTAGTTCTTCCATCATGAAGAAGTACAGAACCAACTCAAAAAACAAGCCACCATCGTGGAATCACAAAGTCAATCAGATGTATAACAGGAGGAAGTAAATCATGGTAAAAATTAGGAGGTGCAGCACCCAGCAAGGTAAAGGCACTCTCATTAAACTAAACAAACAACTCTAGGGACAAAAAGTCTACCAAAGCCAAATTTGAGGTAAGTTTGGCCTACCAGGCCAAGGACAACTACAAAGCATTCTTTAACTATGTCCGCAACCTCAAAGGCAATACACAATTGTGTGCAGAACTCATTGCAAATAGAGACATCTAAACTGAGCCAGAAGATACAGCAAACCTCCTGGCTGATAAATTCAGTTCCAACATTACTCCTCCCTCCCCCTCAACCTTCCCTCAGGAAATATCATCAAATATAACTCCCCCTACTACCACTAGGGAACAGGTCCTTAGTGCTCCAAGAACACTGCATCAATAGGCCCAGACAATATCATAGGATGCTTTCTAAATAGCATGAAACATGACCTATCAGGAGCTCTGGAATTACTATTGAACTGTAGCCTCCAAACAGGCTTTGTGCCTCATGAATGGAGAAAGGCAACAGTCATCCCACTGCACAAAGTTGGGCCATCTACAGACTCAAGTCCCACCAGTCCTGTATGTCAAGCCATGGAAAGAAATATCATGGTGATGATCAGAGATATAGTAAACCGCCAGACACTGGGACCAGCCCAGTTTGGTTTTGTTAAGGCCAGATCATGCCTACTCAACCTGATGGACTTCTTTGAGAAGGTCACCAAAGCTAGAGATGAGGGCAAAGTTGTTCACACCGCCTACCTTGACGTGGCCAAGGCATTTGACATAATACCCAACTCGGGCATTGTTGATAAACTCAAGAGGTTAGGTACAGACCTATATGTCACCTGGTGTATAGCCACCTGGCCCATAGACAGGACCCAGGAAGTTAGAATTGGGGAGTCCACCTCTACAAAGAGGCTAGTCACAAATGGAGTCCCTCAGGGATCAGTCCTTGGACCGCTCGTTTTTGGCATTTACTTCTCAGACGTCAAGGCCAATATCAGTGGCCTCTGGCTGACTAAATTTGCAGATGATTGCAAATTAGGAGCGGTCATTGAATCTCACACTGACAAATCCTCCAGGATGGGCCGACACAAAAACAACTGATGTGACAGTCATGGACTAAAACTAAATGCAAAGAAATGCATAATAGTATCCTTTGGGAAGTCATCCATCCCTGGTAACCATCATATTGACAACACACCCCTTACATCTAACCCAGTAGTCAGGGGCTTAGGAACACACACACGCAGATAGTAATCTAGCTTTTGATCATCATCATGTGTATACAGTAGTGAGGAAATCATTCTATGTTGCACAACTTATAAACAAAGGTACTAAGTTGAAGGAAGTCATTGTTCCACTGTATTCAGCATTCATCAGACCTATCATCGAGTACAATGCCCCCTTTGGTATGTACTTAACTAGGCATATCCAACAACTGGAACATCCACAGATGTTCCTCACTAAAAGAATACAGGATGCAAGTAAATATGTCCTATGCAGACCACCTCAAGGCCCTATCTCTGTATTCCATCTCCTACAGAGTTTTGGGGGAAGATCTATGCCTGGCATACAGGGCATTGACAGACCCCACTCTGATGGACCTCGTGCATATCCACAAAACAAACAGTACCAGAATTACCCATTCTAAAGACTTAAACCTTGCCTGTGATAAAAATAGGACTTGCTGAAGAAATAGGTATGTATCCCTGCGACTACCCAGTCTATGGAACAGGCTCCCCATCCATGTGAAGCAGAGTTCCTCCCTAATCCAATTCA
>NC_056744.1:82035270-82042770 GCF_019279795.1 Protopterus annectens | reverse complement strand
GGATATGGACTTTTTATTGCTTTGTTCAAATCTCTAGGATAAATGCATACTCTGATTTTGTCTGAGCATTTCTTATGAGAGGCTACCATGGACAACACCCATTCCATTGGTTCTGTTACTGGACAAATCACACCTTGCTGCACCATCTCATCCACCTGAGCTTCAACTTTATTTTGCATTGCTACTGGAACTCCTCTTGCTGGTCTGACTACTGGACTGATCCCGGGATCTAACTTAATAGAATACACAAATGGAAGTTTGCCCAATATGTCATCGGAAAACATCAGCAAAAACTGAGAAAATGGCTTCAGAAAAAGAAACTAACTTGGAACTGCACTCACATGCTGAGCTTCTTTAACAAAAGAAAGCAGATTCATTCTCAAACTACCTTTGCGAACTAGTAAAGATACTAGTCAGACTACGTAGAATAATAAGTTAACAGTTCTCAGCCAAATACCACTAGTATTACTGAACCTTTGGTTTGAATTTCTTCACCTCCATACGTAACAAGTCTCACACTGCTGGTTACACGGAGTTGTTCATTAGCCCTCACTTTTGCAAATGTGCCCGCTGATATAACATTACACTTTGACCCAGTGTCTACTTTTAGCTCTGTGGATTTTCCATTGATCCGAACCATACAAAACACCACTCCTTGCTAATAAGTTTACTGCATCAACTCTTTCTCAAAGTACTGATACATCATCCACACAGAAAGTGAACTGTTTCAGCTCTACTTGATCAACTTGCTTTTTTGTGTGACCTTTCTTTACAACTGAGTGAGGCTTACTTGATTTGCAAAACTTTTGGAAACTGTTCCATTTTTTTACACTTGTGGCATTGTTGACCATATGCTAAACACTTCTCTCTTTTAGACTCATGATTTGCACCACAACTGCGACAGTTAACAATAAAGCTAGACTTGGGTTTTGCTGACTTACGTTTGTGTTGCACTGGGCTGGCGGTGGAGCTTGCACTTTTTCTGGAAAGCTTCTTACCTTCTTTGGAAACCCTGTGGCTGACTGTTGCATAGGCCTGTTTCTGTTTGCTACATGTTGCATAACTGCCTAAAGTTTGCTCTGAAGCTCACTAAAACCATGCTTTATTCACTCATAAGCACAGTCATGCGTCTTTCTGACCTCATGGCTCTCAAATATCTATTGCTTTGCTTAATGTCAAATCACAGTCACAAAGTAAAATCTTTCTTACTGCAGCACTATTAATACCACACACAAGTCTATCCTTTATCAGCTCATCTTTCAAATCACCAGACATGTTTTAGCTTTGTTTCTCAAGTCAGTTATATAAACTGCAAATGTTTCCCCTGGTTTCAAATTTCTTGTGTAAAACAAATGCCTCTCTAATGTAATGTTCGTTTGGAGGCTGCACATTTCTCTGAACTTGCACTTCAAAACACTTGGGGTCTTCCCTTCATTCAGCACCTTCATGCACTGTTGGTGCATATACAAATGAACGTTCTCTTTCTATGGCCTCAGATCCTTCTAGATTTAGCAAAATGAATGCCTTGGCATGCGCCTCTTTATCTGAATAAGCTGCTTGTATGAAAATGTTGTACTCTTGTTCAAATATTCTCTAGTTCTCTGCAATGTTGTGACTTTCGACTTTTCCCGGTTAGCGGTCGCCACAGCGGAACTCTGGTCCGCTAATGATTGGCAGTGATTTTTACATACAGAGTTGCCAGCCCTGACGCACAACCTTCAACGAAGGTACGCCCATTCACACACATCTCCACGCAGAAGACGCTCCGAGGAGTCGAACCAGACAGCGTCTTACACTGAGGCAACAATGCTACCGCAGCACCACCACCGCGGCCTCTAGTTCTCTGCAATATTCTGATTAAATACAAGTGGTTGAGGTTTTCGAAATCTGTCTGCCATATTAACACATACCAGCGAAGTGTCTTGCAAATACACACGAATATACACACACACACACACACACACACACACACACACACACACACACACACACACACACACAAATTGGCATAAACAATTTGCTTTTGTGCTCTGTACTTATACTTTCTCTCTCTAAGCTTAACGAAATTGTGCAAACAACAACCTCATAATACTTCCAAAAAACTAGATTTTGCAAAATAAACTTTGTGGGCTTCTCAATGCTTTGCTGTACTTTGCAAAACAGCTTTTCAGATTTCTCACTGCTTTACTATGCTATGAGAAATAGCTTTTTACATTTTTCAATACTTTTCCGTACTTTGCAAATTTTTTTTTTTTGATTTCTCGATACTTGACTGTGCTTTGCGTAACTTTTTCAGGCTATCAGTGCTTTATGAGACTTTGTGGAAAAGCTTTTCAAACTTTCTGATGCTTTATACAGCTTTGCAAAATAATTTCTCGGACTTTTCGATGCTTTATGAAATTTTTGATTGATAAAGGCAGAAATGCTAAAGTAATTTACTTTCGAATATAGTACAGGCAGAAATGCTCAAGTAAATCACTACAGTCATATGCCATCGGTTGTCAAAGTCATTATTTTAAGAAACATTCGATAACTTCACAATGCAACAGAGCAATTCATGAGCACTGTAATACTCTTACAATCTTTTGTAAGAAACCCCTTTTATCAATACAAGAAACATATTAAACTGTACAATGTGAATAAATCGAACTTCTGTAGACCAAACTTGATATCTTGTGAAGTATTTGCACTTTGTAAATGACTACATGCAATACACTGAAATGTCTCCAAAATGATGGTACCTTGCTAGGAAACTCTTTACAGTACAAGAAGCTCTCTGTAATGGCAGCACTTTGTGAAAAGACACACCCCACACAAGAACTTTTCTTCAACCAGCCATGCTTTGATTGGATTACACAAAATAGTTGCACTTTGCACAGTGAACTCTTTGAAATACATGCATGGTAATAAGAACATACTGTAAGCACTTTTACACAATCACATACTTAATTATGCCCTTGATACAAAGTTGTAGTTAAGCCCAAACTCAGCACTTGATCCAAATACAAGTGGTAACCTTGTTTTATTTTTGCTTATTGTGCCCTTTTCTCTTTTCTTATTGTATTATTTCTGCTTTTTATGCCCAACATACTTTTCTTAGCTTGTTTTACTCCAAACATGCCCAATTCTGCCTGCCTTAAACACACTCGTTCTGCCTTAAACATGCTCGTTTTGTACTTAAGATAAAAGTATTTAACAAGACAACTCACTAAACATTTTCTTTAACTAACCAAATATTACTGCTAAATGTAATCCACACAAAACGTCTCCAACAAGTAAAATAATATAAAATATGACAAATGAGACGCTGTGGGCTGTAAAATCCAGAATAAGGCCTTTACTCAGTGCAAATACACAAGCGCTTTCACAATTATGCTTCTTCAGGTGTATACAAGCACTACAAATCACACACCTTTATACCCAAGATATCACATGATACATAGTCATATGACCAATACACTTGTGTTAATCAATTACCATAAAAACATATCAGGTCTTTATTAATACATAAGAAATAATGAATATACATGCATATAAAAATGTGTAAAAACCTTTATATAAAATATATGACATACAGTCTATAAAATATGATACATATAAAACCAATCTGTCTTCAAAGGTCTCATCCTAAGTCTTGGTCTGGTAATCCAAATGGCTTCCAAACTCTCAGTTCTATTACTAATGTCTCCTCGTCTTGCACTCTCATAGGTCAAGCCTATAACTCTAAAACTAAAAGTATGAGAGGCATCAGTATTCAACACATGTCTAGCAAGGGCATTGTTCTTATTGCCCTTCCTGATGTTATAATAATGCTCCCTGATACGTTCCTTGAGGCAACTGTCCGTCTTGCCAACATAAAATTTGGCATGGACCACACAACAGGCAAGATAAACATGTCTGCTGTCACAAGTAGCTGTAACCCTGAAGACATATTCTCGGTCTTGATCAGGGTGAAAAAATATCATACTGTTTTCTATAAAGCTACAGCAATTACATGAACCACAAGGAATAGTGCCAGTATAACCAGCATTCTGTCTGCTCTCCCTAGGATAACAGTCTCCTCTTCAGGGATTTATTACTTCTAAAACTAAACCTAGGAATACCATCCAAAACATTAGAGATATCATATCAGCAAAACCTGCCAATGCCGTTTAATAATGTCAGCATATTTATTCACATCTACAGAATATTTCAATGAAATTCTCAAATTCATATGAGTAGATGTACTAGTTTTGTTATCACAAAATTCCTTCCTTTTAGAAAAGAAAGGTCTAGCCTGTTTTCCATGTCTGTTCATTGCTACTGGTACATGCTCTGCTAAAAATGTATCATTATAGTCCCTCTATTTCAACTGCTTCGTAACCCTATCAACTTCACTTGTAAAGTCTTCATTTCTTACATTAAGTCTAGACGCCCTCATTACCCGATTCATAACTATATTCTTAAATATATGTGGAGGGTGTGCACTGCTGCGATGTAGAAGATGATTAACATAACAATCCTTCCTATGTTGCTTAGTATAGACCTCACCTTACAAATCTCTCAAAACTGTTACATCTAAAACATCCAGACTTTCATATGACTTACTGTATGTAAAACGTAAACATTCAGTCGTACCATTCACATAAGTCATAAAATCAGAAAAATGTTAATCATCTCCATCCCATAAAATAAACACAGTCAACAAATCTATGATAAAATAAGATGTGCTGACTAAATGGACCTTTAAAAATATAATTTTCTTCCCAAATAACCAAAACTGCATTGGCATAGCTATGGGCACAAGAAGTGCCCATAGCTACACCATTGCATTGTCTAAAAACACAACTACCAAACAAAAATAAGTTGCGTTCCAACACAATTTCCAAAAGTGTGAGTAACAAAGCAGTCACTTGGGGTGTACATTGAGTATGGCTCTCCAAAAATTGTTGTACTAGAAAAAAAACTCATAAATCCCTTAAGAAATGCTCAGTGTACCTAAGAACATGTTATATATCATTCAAAGCTGGTCTGAGATGTTTCTCTACAAATACAGATATAGGCTCAGTACACCAGCCTCTACTAGAGACTACTCGGTCTCATAGGTGGATCATGGGTAGACTTATGAACCTTGGGCAAACCTTGTAGCAAAGGTATAATCGGCTTCACCACTACAAAATAATCAAATAATTTCTTATCAATCAATTGTTGCTCTAATAAAGCTCTCAGCTCAACATCGATATCAGAGATATAAAACGATACCTGCATAGTGCTTAACGCCTCATAAAAAGTATTATCACCCAAACTATCCATCATCTTATCCTCATACCAAGGTTAGTCAAGTATCACGATCAGACCACCCTTATCAGCTGGTCTAAAAACGAGACGTGTATCTGTCAAGTTCCCTTAGGGCAGACACTTCTTGTCTAGATAAGATGAAACATTTATGCTTCGTGAAATCTAAACTAGAGTTTGTACGTGTGTCAAATATCACGTATACAGAGTTTCTCAAAAGCATTTATCAAAGCATTAGTACTGGGTATAAACGAGCTAGGTTTAACAAACACATTACATTCACCATGACCACTATTAGGAGTGTCTTTATACATCAGCTTCAAAGTCAAACTCCTGGTAAAATCTTACCATATAAAATAACATCTGCATAGCAAGAGCGACTGGTAGGAATAAATGAAAGACCCTTGCTTAACACCGTTAGCTGCTGTGGACTCAACACAACATTGGACAAATTCAAAATTAGTCCTTCTTGACATTGGAAAAAGCCTTCTTTATACTTGTCTGGTTGTTCAGAGTTGTCCCACTTCCTCTTGCCTCTTATACGACTCCTTCCCCTTGACTGGTCTCTGTTCATTTTGTATAAGTTCTCTTTCATTGGCAAAGGAAATTCTATGTTGTAGCTTTGTAAAAAATCATTGGACCCTGCATTCGAATCCAAAAAGAGTCCATTCTTTCATGATGTACTTGCGCTACAGTAGTAAGTGTCTTGCTTCTAGCTCCTAAATTCATAGCACACCCTGACGGAGCTGTAATATCATGCGATATAGCCATTCCTCTTGATTGCTCAGTTCGTACAGATGTAGAGCCTTCCGTTCTCACCATCGGCTATTCAAACCTCTCAGTCACTCTCGTATTAGCTTCCACTGTAGACGTGGTGTTCTGCAAACTCTTTCCCTCTCGAGCAAGCTCCTCCCTCGACCAGGTAAAGATATTACCCGCTGAAAAATCGGCTCTGTCTCTAACAATTTTGCCAATTTTGATCTTTTGCAGCTTACTCTCATATAGAGCGATAGAATTCAACATATCCTCTATAAGAGTCTAAAACTTCAGCAGGGTAGTCTCTAAGTAAGTCCATATGAATTTTATTGATGGAACTCACCAGCGTTGACATTTCCCTCTCCGCTGATGAAACCAAGAGATGCAAATAGCTGAAACTAGTCTGTAGGTTAGCCTTTTGCCATTCCATTAAGAGGACATTGTCACCATTGTGAAATGATGGCATTTTCAATACACACAAACCACGGGGAATGATTTGTTCAATGAGACCTACCTCGAGGTGGAACTTCTGAAACTGGCTCCTTATCAGTTTATACAGTTCCTTCTCCAAACTGAATAGTTGTGTTTTAAGTGCTATAACGTCAAAATTGTCACAGTTCTTATCAGCAACAGTCACTTTACAATTGACTAGTGGATTACTAGTCTCTAACTCTCTTACCCACGATCCACCTATGAGACCAATAGTCTCTAGTAGAGGCTGGTGTACTGAGCCTATTGTGGAGAAACATCTCAGACCAGCTTTGAATGATATACAACATGTTCTTAGGGACACTAAGCATTTCTTGAGGGATTTATATGAGTTTTTTCTAGTACATACGGAATGTGAAGTTGCATTTGTCACTTTAGATGTGGTATCCCTGTTTACTGTGATACCGAACTCTTTGGGTATCACAGCTGTTAAACAATTTTTGGAGAGCCATACTCAGTATACACCCCAAGTGACTGCTTTGTTACTCACACTTTTGGAAATGGTGCTGGAACACAACTTATTTTTGTTTGGTAGTTGTGTTTTTAGACAATGCAATGGTGTAGCTATGGGAACTTCTTTTGCCAATAGCTACGCCAATGCAGTTTTGGTTATTTGGGAAGAAAATTATATTTTTAAAGGTCCATTTAGTCAACACATCTTATTTTATCGTAGATTTGTTGACGATGTGTTTATTTTATGGGATGGAGATGAACATTTTTCTGATTTTATGACATATGTGAATGGTACGACTGAATATTTACGTTTTACATACAGTAAGTCATATGAAAATATGGATTTTTTAGATGTAACAGTTTTGAGAGATTTGCAAGGTGAGGTCTATACTAAGCAACATAGGAAGGATTGTTATGTTAATCATCTTCTACATCGCAGCAGTGCACACCCTGCACATATATTTAAGAATATAGTTATGAATCAGGTAATGAGGGCGTCTAGACAATGTAAGAAATGAAGATTTTACA